>NW_025109828.1:403201-445144 GCF_011392965.1 Frieseomelitta varia | reverse complement strand
TTAGAATTTTTAAATTTCTTTCGATTCAGTTGGTGCAACAAGACGTGCTTAAGAATATATGTGATATTGATTAGTCCACTGTTTAATTATTTGATAAAGAATAACAGAAGGGACACCAGGTGCGAAAAAAAAACGAGAAATTTCACAGACAACAACAGGATTTTTAGAATTTTTAAATTTCTTTCGATTCAGTTGGTGCAACAAGACGTGCTTAAGAATATATGTGATATTGATTAGTCCACTGCTTAATTATTTGATAAAGAATAACAGAAGGGACACCAGGTGCGAAAAAAAAACGAGAAATTTCACGGACAACAACAGGATTTTTAGAATTTTTAAATTTCTTTCGATTGAGTGCGACTAAAGGGAACGAGGAGCCAGAGGAAAGATATTCGACAGTAACAAACGGAATTCAACTGGAAACGTCCGGCAAACGGCAAACTTAAACCAGCCGGATCCCGCGCAGAGACACCTCAATCATAGAGCGTCATGAAAAAATGCTTTTCGCGAGAGCCTGGGGCAAGCTTTTAACTCGGTCCTTATCTGAAACGAGCTGCCTTCTCGCCGCATTTCGGTAGCGGCGGTGTTCACCTCGGGAGCGAAAGGGAGTGAGTGAGAGAGAGAGAGAGAGAGAGAGAATGGAAGCAAAAACGGAAAAAGGAAGAAAACGACGTTGGAAGAGAAAGGGAAGGCAAGACAATGACCGCTGTTCAAACAGCGTTGGACTTCAAACGGGCGCGCCGCGTTTTCGTGCTGGAAGAGAGGAGCGTGTCGACGCCATTGCGATCCGCAAGCGGTCGCCCCATAAGGAACGGGAGCGCTTCTTATCCCCCTAAGGACATCCGGCCACTGAAATAACAAATATTTGCGCCATGGAACGTCGCAGACTCAGCGAACCCTTTCATTTGTAACGACAAGTCGAAATTAGCGAGTATCTAGGAGTGTTTTACTAGGACCAGAGTGGGACAGAGAGGCTCCGTGATCGATGACCTTGAAACGGCCGAGTGCAAATACAGGTGCAACCAGTCGAGTAATAACTGGCTCAAGCAACGGCGACGATTCCGTCCCTTGGGCTTCTTCGACGCGGTTTTTCGATCGTTGCGAGCTGCAAAACAGGCCGGCTTGCTAACTCTTACGAAAAGCAAATAAATAAATACCTGTGATCCAGAAACTCGCGTTTTTTCGACTCGGTTCAGCGGCAAGATCAAGATCTTGCGGAATGTTTTTCGAGTCCCGAGTGTACAACTGCATGTGGAAAATTGAAATTCCTCCGGGCGTTTGTCGTTGAAAATGTCGGAGGAAGAAGATGGATCGTGATCGAGATCGATCAGGATACGTTGTTTGCAGGGACGGTAGGTGAGGGTTAAACAGCTTGCTGTTTAATTGGATCTAGATGCTGCTTAGCGGCGAAAAATAACAAACTGCTCAACGTTTGGAATAAAAAGAAATCGTCGTCGATATCTCGCGGTGGAAATCGAAGGTGGCGAGGCGTCTTCGAACACGTCGAAGACAATGCCGTTGCCCATCTGCATACACGGCGCAAAACGAGTTCAGGGTTTTGACTGACGAGCGCCGCCCTCTCTTAATCGTTCGATCGGTAAAAAATTCACAAGAAGGACGCCGATGGGGAACGAGGGTGGCAACAGCCTCCCTTCCCCTCCCACCTCTTGGGACGGGGGTTAACAGCGTCGAAGAAGAGTCCTGAGAAACAAACTGAGACGAGAAACTGTTCGGCACCGGGCACCGCCCTTGCACTCCACCCATCCATCTACAGCTTGCATATATTTTTGGGCAGCTAGTTTTTTCCCCCAAGGGAGATTTATCACGTCCCTACGCCTCTTTCGCGGCCTGTTCCATCAGTGTGGAACGACGTGTGGCAGGGAATAATTGGCAGGCTCGAGAAGTGGTCGTGTTTAGGCCTACGAACACACACACACACACACACACACACTCTCTCTCTCTATTTCTCTCGCGGAAGATTGTTCGGAGAACGGTAAAACCGTCGCGAATTGCCAAAGTGGATACCAAAATCCGTTCCTTCCTTTCTAATCATCGTGGACGAATCAAAAACGAAAGGTGCAGATCCTGAATGATTATGGCGGAAGACTGGTTGGGAATTTAACACGGGCGTTGGTGAAATTTTTCTGTCGTTCGCGATGACTTTGTTCACAAGTAGTTTCTGTAGAATCTGCATTCAACATTGTCTTCATTCGCAGGCATACAATTGAATCATTTTCCAACATGCTTCGTTCAACCATCTCTCTTCCTTTCAGCAGGAATATTAATTCAATCTTCGGTAATTATTCTTCATTCATGGTGCATTGATCCACGCGGCTCTTCCTTTCGCGACTCTTTCGTTTCTTTTGTCCTGCGATTGCCAGTGAAATCTCGCGCGACAGATGGTAGTCGGCCGTCGGTGATGTTCGCGGCGAGGTTGTTCGTTGGCTTCGTTAGAGGCGAAAACGATACAGTTAATTAAGTCACTGGGGAGCTGGCGGGATCGAGACTCGAGCCAACGCTCGTCCCATTCAACGTTGAATCGACCCACTTCCCTGCGGTATTTCTGCAATTTTCTCGGCAATTGGCGCCCGACCGAGCACGTATCGGAGAATGGCTGCGATCATTCCATCTTTGGAGCAAACGCCCGATCGGGAACGTTGGAGACGGGCTGCAACGCTCGTTCGGGATCGCACGATCTGGGAACAAATTTTCTTGACAGTGAGAATGGCCCGAGATAAATTACATCCCTGTTCCAAGGAGCTTTCGATACGATTTATGTAGTAGCAAGCGAAACGCGAGACACTCTTAACGGCCGTTAAATTACCATTAAGGTGGATCAACGTTGAACGATTTCACATTCTGCGTCCGACGTGTTTCATTTGATCACGTTGGTTGTATCTCGCGTATCTCCGACCAAACTCTTACGATCACGGAATTGAAAGTTGATGAGGGCGAGTCAATCATAATTAGGTTTCCAACGAGAAGGAAATGTCGCTGTAAAAAGAGCGATGGACGGTTGGATAATATTATAACTTGTTCCAGTTTCGAAATAATTCCCCTTGTTAAACCTTGGAACAAGGTTTTAACAAACGCCAGAATTTAACGTTCCGAGTGAAATTATATTCTTCACCCGGTATACGCGAACTAACGCTCAACCTCAAAATAAACAGCAATCTGTGTTAACTCGGAGCAGCACCATCCGCTGGTCAAATAGCAGGGAATTAGCCAGAACGGAGGCCCGGTTGCTAAAGTACTCTGGATAAACCCTGGGTAGGCTCGTCCAAATACAGTTGAATATACAACGTTAAAATTTCCTGCCTCTTATCCTGCCTTTCCTACTGTCTGCGTAAAGATTTGCGGAAGAAATCGGTAGAAGAAGTTTTCCCTTTAAATTTCTTAGAAATTCGTACGTTCGATGGAAGCTGAAACAAAAATTTCGTACGAGGAGAAGATGGCGCGCAGCTAAGGCATTCATTAAATTTGATAACCTACGTATCGGTGTTTCACCCCTCAGAGCTATCCCACCATTTTGGATAAACGAATTCAATATCCCTCAACGTCGATTTAAACTCTCCGCGCACCTGGACAATTTCAGTCCAATTTTCAATAAACCATCGGAGCCACCTTTATTGTCCGCGCCGATGAAGTTGCATCACCGTTACACGTACCCGATCGTACGATACACACGCTTTCGAAACTCGATCGGCCGATCGACGTGGGTGAATCGACCGCGGGCGATGATGCATTTTCGTCGTACTCCTCTCCCTCTTCTCCCTCGCCCATCAGTTGATTTTTTTTTCTTGCTCCTTTTTCTTCTCGACTTCTCCCTCTACGTCCTCGGTGCGGAGCAGCTTGCACACGCGCGACGCAAGTGCACGAGCGAGGCGAAAATTGTTGAGGTTCGTCTCGTTGTTTGATCGCGTTTCGACTGAATTCCGACCGGAAGCGTGGCCGCGAGGTAACCGCGGCGATCCGCGCGCAGATCCCCCGTCCGAAAGAATGGGCGTGAGGATCGATTTTTCTCTGTTTCATGATTTACTGCCGCGATTTCGTGCACCACCGCGTCCCAAAGATTTTAATCGGCCGGACACTGGCACACCGCTTCTGCACGATTCATCACTCCCGTCCATCACCGCCGGCGAAAAATCCCTGTAGTTTGCCGCGAACCGCGTCAAAAGCCTCGTACGCGAGAAGTCGATGATTTTTTTTTTTTTTTTAGTCTCCATGGGAGGAATTTTAACGAGTCGTGAATATTCCTTGAGACAAGATTGGCGAGAGAGTTTATCTGTACACTGACACGAAACAACGATTTAAGACGGTTAAGTTGCAAGTGGTGGGATCAACCTGCCTGACACAAAATAGTCTATCTTTCTAAACAGAGAGAGAGAGAGAGAGAGAGAGAGAGAGAGAGAGAGAGAGAAAGTTTCTGGACGTGGATTGACGGATGATTGATGAAGGCCCACGGCGCCAAAGCACCGCCTACGCAATTTTTATAATCACAGGTCGGGCTGCTAATAGTTAATTTGTTGATGGTAACTTAAATAACGCGCAAAGGTTCACCGGCTGTGAAACACACCGCTTCGTCGAAACTTCCGATGGCGAACTCGATTAAACACTCGGAGCGTTGTAGCAAATAACGCTGCGAATCAATAATCCTCCCATCGCGTTGCAACGTTGAACGATTCGTCAACGGCCCCGACTTTCCCTCAACTCGAAATTCCCAATTAAATCGAATTTTCGGTCAATCGGTAGTAAAAAAAAAATCGCGAAAGTAGTATGCCGACAAACGAATTAAATCATTAAATCGCAAGACGCGTCGTCGTGTGACCGGTGGGCGGCGATTCGAGTAATTTCATTGAAATTAATGAACAAACTTCTGGTTTTTCCTACCGAGGGCCGGGCAATGATGATACGTTGCATCGGGCAATCGTTAATAGTTGCCTGCGACCAGCGCGATCCAGCTGCCACTTTGTCCAGAAACGAATTTCGCGGCTCGTGTCTTTTTGCCTGGCTCTTGGCCCCTTTTCTTTCCCTTCTGTTCGTGCTCGCGAGGTGCAGAGAGCTTCGCTCTCCACTCACGAGTCGTTTTTTTCCCGTGCCCTTCCTTCTTCCACGCACGCATCAAAGGCTACGCACACGCGGCTCACTGCGGAAGACGTCGCCGGGGACAAGCAATTTCGGCTCGCGCAAAAACAAATCGCATCTTTCAGAAACATACTTGAGGAAGGGAAGAAGCGTGGCCAATTTTGGGAGGGCGGAACGTTTCGGACGCGCGTTCCGCGGGACACTTAGCACTCTCTTTCTTCTCCTCTCCTCCCTCCTCCTCGTCGTGGGAAGATGGATCTTATAAATCATAAAGTAAACCGCGCGTTTAAAGGCACGAAACGAGACGAGGCACTCGGTTCGTTGACTTTCAGTCCAGGCACCTGCAGCTGGGAAAGGAATTTGTCCGTTTCGCCGACTTTTTACGCGCGAACGGGGTTTCGTGACGTACGGAGGTGGGTTGGATCGCTCTCATTTGTCTTTGGGGGAAGAATTATCGCGATGATTAATCGGAGAAACTGCAGGGGAGAAGTGTCGGGTTAGCTACTCTGTTCGAACACTTGCACTTTGGACGTTGAGATATAAATTAGGCAAAGCGTGAGTTTAAATTTTAAAGGCACACTGTATACGAGCGAATCATTACCTCCGTGCACACGCGGAATTCTCTCACGCGCGGAAAGAGTCAATCCTCTCGATGCCCCTCATTACGCCCTTCTTAAAATAAACTCATTGCACGATACTGTGTACTCTCGTTCGCCTTCATCAGGCTACTTAAACGAATTCGGAACTCGCGCGCAAGACTCGCGGTCACGCGATCGGCTCTGCGGATCGGCAATCGAGCAGCCTCCAATTTGGCTGCCTGTAGCATCAGCTCGCACTGACACGGTGCGAGCTGATGGTTATCGATGTAGAGAACACAGCATTCTCTATGATTCCGCGATTCTCGGTCGTAGCGGTAGCAGAAACTAAGAGCTAAAAAGAGGAGAAAAAAAAAACAGGTGATGAAGAAAACCGAGGATGAAGAAAAAGCAGCAAAAGTGGTTCAAACTTTAGAGAGCCTTTTACGAAGCTCGCGTCGTGTGTTCCAAGCAAACGAACGAACGAGGCGAAAAGTTGGCAAGGACGAGGATTCGGTAAACGGCAGTTTGTGGTATCCGGCGTGGTACCTTGACGACCGGAAAGGCATCGACGGGGGAAAGATGATTGCACGTGTCTTTTTAACACAAAAGGCTCGAAAACCAACACTGTAATACGACGGGGTAGCGGGCGCCCTGTAATTCACCAGGTACAGGGCCAGGGCGCTGAGCTTTCGTGATGAGACAACCGTTCTGAAAATTGCGATAGTCGCCCCGAAAATAAGGTGAGATTGCTTCGATCGTTGGGCCGGAGGGGGAAGCGAACGCCGCTAGCCAACAACGGGGCCTTCTTCTTCTCCTGGCCGAGTTATTATTTGTTTTTGCCCTGGGCGACCATCACGGTACTTATCGAGTCACCGTTTGCCTCAGCTGCAACGGTGCGTCACGCCCAGTCCTCCTCTCATTTTCAGGCGAAACAAGAGCAGAGGGACCGTGGAGGCTCGTTCTCCGAAAAAGCGTGGGTGCTGGGACCCAGGTCTGCTCCTCTCGAGATCGACATCGGCCTTTTGGCGAAATTTATTACGCGGAATCTCTCGATGGAATGACTGAACTAGGCTGGGTATCGAAGGTACCTGATATTAACTCGAGAGAACAGAACCGCTTTATTTCGATTATATTTTCATCTGTCACCTGTACCCTTGGAACTTGGCGATCGAAAAAGATAAAAAAAATATATCAATTCGGAGAGTTCGAAAATATTCCAGCGAATATTTATTCATGCGAGAGGATTCGAAAATAACACACAATTCACTCGGGAGCGTTTCGAGAGAATCTCGCTCTATCGGGCGACGGTGGATTAATCGCCGCGCCGGCTAGAAGGGAGTATCAGGGGACGGATGGATGATTTTTTGCCCGGGCCGTTCGATTGAATCGAAGAGCGCCCGAAGCCGTGATTGAACAGCGTGCAGGCCTAGAGAAGTTCTCGGGGGAGGGAGGAAAAAAAGTCGTCGAAGGCGCGAATCGAGCAAATTGGCGGTGGAAGTGGGCCGAAAAAGCCCGGCTGCAATTTCGGCCCCCGGGGTCGAAGCGCGGCGCCTCTGGAACGATAATTGATATCACCTGCCATGTAAATATCGGTTATCGGCGCGGCCCCCGGTACCTGTCCGGTGGAAAAAGGGCCGCCGGGATGAAAATTACCGGACAACCGTCGGCGAGATAATTACGTGTTGGTTTTAGAAAAGGGCCAAACACCGGTTAATGCCGCTCTGCGCGTGACCCAACGCCGCGAAACCCGCTGCCCCAAGGCCGAAACCTTTGCTCGTCATTTTCGCCCCTGTGTCGAATATCGCATGTTTCTGGACCGACCTCTTCTCATCGAGACTAGTGTTTCGAAGGTGCAGCGTAGTGGAGCAATTTCGAACGGGGAACTGGAGGATATATTTTTCCTCGCGCTCGTTGAATTTAGATGCTTGGATGAAGGATGGAATTAGAGGGGAGGAGGGTGGAATTATTTAAATCGACACCTCGAATACCTCGAAGGAGGAATGTGAATAACTTGCGCACGGTGGATCGAGGGAACCTTAGGAAATTTTCGACGGCTCCGTCGTAAGTGATAAATTCTAAACTTGCAAATTACGCGCTCGCACCGGCAGTTTAATTCAACTAACGATCGGTCCCGATATCATCTGCAAAACCTCCGCCAATTATTTCGCGGTCAGGAACGATTTGCTATCGCGGCGCACTGCACACGCGCCGGGTGTGCTCCACCCTTCTTGTAACTACGCGCACTACACGACTGAAATAATCACAGCTTAGAGAAAGAATCCTCTGCAGTGCAGTGAGCGCGATGCATCATCGGATCGACGAGGACGATCGGCACAGATGGGGTCTTGGCGCAGCGCGGCGCTCTCGCGATGATTTGTGCCAGGCTGATAAAAGAAAACCACGTGTTACGAACGCCTACCGTTTCGTTTGCTCGCGCGGAACGCCCATTCATAAGCGCAGCGGCCGCTTAACACCTCGCGAACGAGAGACGTTCGCCTGGTCCGTATCTCGTCTCGACGATTCTCGCACTCCTCGGTATCTCGCGCTCTCAACACCTTTCTTATCGATGCTCCCTTTTACGCTGCTCTAATGACACGTTTCGCGATCGCCGTAGGCGCGCCGTTGAAAAAGTAGACCGAGCGAGCGAGAACCGCGTCCGTTTGCCCGTGTCGGCAGCCGGGCATAGATTCGCCACCGACAACCACCGGTTTAGGCAGACACCTTCCTCCCTCTTTCACCTTCTCCGTGAGAAACTCCACTTTGGAACGCTGCCTGTACTGTGTGTTTAGAGGCCGCAACCGTGAGACGTTTTTGCATCGTTTTCTAAGCAAAGTACCGGGTGAGGCTCCGGCGTGGACTGAAAATTGGGTGACTAACGAGGAGGAGTGTGTTGAAGATGGTTGCATGAGATCTGCAGTTTCGAGAAACAGCCGCAGTGTTCGGAGGAGAAACAACCGCGTCGGAATCGCGTTTGATGGATTCGGTAAATGTTTGGTTAATGCTTGGAATCCAATTGTTGCGTCACAGTTTGTTACGTTTATTCGATCGTTACGTTTCGATGAAACCGCGTTGATAGAGTGATACGTTACGCGTTTAAATAAACCGGGTAGTCAACAGTAGAATTAATAATATTGACTCACCAATTTATAAATCGGCGATTAATGGTTACAAACAGGGCCGAAATATGTACTTAAATCGATGGTAGATAATGGTAAAAGATAGAAAACTTGCGCTGCCATTCGCGCTTCGCCATCTTCTTCGCTTCTAGTCGAGCCCTTCTCGGAAATTGCTCGATCGATAGCTTGAAACGACCAAGGAAATTCCACGTCTATCCACTAGCTCTTTTAATCTTCGTCTAGATCGGCTTCGACTCGATCAACAACGTGTTACTTATCTTCTTATCATCCGACTACCGCTATTTATCGCCTGGATGGTATCGAGTCTTTACGTACCGGCGAGCTCGAGTAAAAACGAGCCGAGTTTCCAAGCTCCGTATCTCTTAAACGCTGCTTCATGTTGCGTCGATCCCGAGAGCGGAGGCACTCACGTTCTCGTTCAAGGTCTCGGCACTTTTCTCGCGTTGCTCCCTTCGTGGGCCACCTCTGACCCCGGCATAAATGCATATTCCCGCGTGAGCGTTCGCCGCGGCTGAATACCGCGAGCCAATCAATTTAATTGCAGCTTATCACGGCACCGCGCGTTCGCGAACGCTCGCCGAACGCAGCTGCAGGCACAGAAACGAAAATCCTTCTCTTTAACGTCGTTAATTACAGACTACCGTTCGAGCACTTTCCTTTATCGATCTCCCGAATCGGCACTCGTTCCCTCCCCGACCCAAATCAAACTTGACACCCGTGACGTACCAGGCCTTTCTCATTCTATTTCGCCGGGCGAAACGTCAACGCCAGACGAGGATAGAGGAATCTTTATTTCGACTTTGGCCGATCGATCGTCGGGGAGGCCACCTCATCGTGACGGAGCCATTTTTTTTTTCTGGGAAAAGTAGCCACCAGTTTGACGAAATCTGCGTACCTTTGTTAATTATTAGCCACTGCCAGCGTCTCGATGGCTCGTTTCGCACACAGTGAAACGCAAAGATTCGCGTCACAGAGACTCGATTGAAATCAGAGACGGAAAAGTTGGTTTCCAAGTGCGAGGGGACGACAGTCTCTTGAAAGGACGCGACGAAGATAGCGAAACTGTCTAACTTATCGAGCTTTGATTAAGGGCCGGTCACGGTTTGCACGTTCACCGCGTTATTAAAACGTCGACGGGGAATGACAGAGATCGCTCACGAGACGCAAGAAGAAAGTACGCTCGTAGGAGAGAAAACGGGCTTTCCCTGAGAGCGAATTGCCTGCTTTGCATATTTATCGGAGCTGGTGATCGAGTGTCAGCGCGGAGGATCGATGACGGAAGCGACTCGAACGAAATGACACGTCGCCGATCCGTTATAATCGCTGTCCCGGAGAAAACAGAAACTTGCTTTGGCTTTCAAATCAACCGTGTGACTATAAAATTCGTTGACTGTTCGATAGATCGAATGATCGAATTTTTCCCACGTCAGGAAATTTGCGATTAGGTAATTCAGGAAAGCTACCACTGTCGCAAAGATGTAATTACGCGTGGACAAACAGGCTGATGGAGAACCAAGAGCAAAAGGACGATTCTTCGACGGCGACGAGCAGGCCGATACGATGATTTAAGGATCGGGGCTCTTTTTTTAATAGGCGGAGCAAAGAAATGCAAATTCCTCGAGAGTTAATTCCTTCTCTCTATCGTGGGTGTTACAAATCGAGCAAGAAACCGAGGGAAGGATCGGCTCGCGAAGAGGAATCGGCAAGATGGGAAGGTTAATGTATTCATTGGTTCGTTACGACGTTGAAATATGTTTTTAACGCGCGTTACGTGGCACGGCCGAGTGTCAAAAGTCCTCTCTCGGCAAACACGCCCTCGCAAACATCGAACGTCGAAGGTGTTCTCTCCCCTTCTCTGTAAGAGCGAAGCAAAACAGGGGGAAGATGAAAGAAAACGAAAGACGAAAGAACAGCCTAATTAATCCCCAAGTATTTTCGGCCCAGCTTCTCATGCAAACCACCATCGGCAGCGCCGCGGTGCTGGCGCGTCTTTATGGCTCTTCACGAGATATAAATGACCCGATAAAATGCTTAAGCTGCGCGCGTGAACACCGCGCGGCCACAGGACGCTATTATTATAGAAAAATAAAAGTACACCATGGAGCGGAGGCCGCGAGAGACACGTATATATGTATGTACGCAGCTTGCACCTCGCGCGCGGCCGACTTCATGAATATTCATAATCGAGCGAAACATTCTTAAAACCGTGCGCGCCTCGATTCGCTGTTTATTTTACGAAACTCGAGCCAGCCGCCTCCACCTCCTCCGGCCCGCGATATCTCGATCTACCGTGCGCTTGCGTATGGTAAAAAGGCGACTTACCATCGGTTCCACAAGGGACCACGAGGCTCCGCTCATTTTTAATAAACGGAGCCAGTGGCCGGCCGGAATCCTTCGGGCGGATATTAAAACCGAGGGCAGACGTCGCAACGTTAATCAGACGAAATTTTCGCGATGTTCCTCTACAACTGCGGACGTTGATTTATGTTCCACTCGAAGGCTCGAACGAGTTTAGGGCTGGACACGGCCCGCGTTTTGATAAATTGCTATTCCGCGCCGTTCCCAAAATTAGGCTTCGCCTAAGCATCCATGTACATTGAGATTTTTAGACGTTGCTTTTCGACTCCATTTTCAACTTCAACCCAAGTGGAAGAATTTCCATCAAGAAATTTGGAAGAAACATTTTCTACCGAGAGAAACACACAGATACTGTGGAGATGAACGATCACGCGGTTGCCAATTTGCACGAGATTTTCATTTACAAGCGTCGTCGTTCGAGGCAAAGTTTGTTTCTCTGTTTAAACTCTGGCGAGTTGCGAGATATCCATTCCGAGCTCAGCTTCGAGAACTTGAGACTACTCGAGAAGCACGACCGAGAAGAGCTGTATAACATAAGAGTAGCTTTACAGGTCGAACGGACAAAGAAAAGAAAAGAAAAATTTGGCCAAAGCGTTCGATTTGGAGAGTCGAGAACGCTATGCTCGAATCTCGAATCCTCGAGAAAGTCTGGCGCAAAAATCTCGTCGCCCGATCTCTCCACGAATCTCTGTGAAAGCCATCGCCAGCATCCTCCGCTCGATCCCGCCGCGTAAATCACGGAAGTATTCAGGTTTCTCGGCACGATATCCGCCGCGAGAACCGGCGTAAATCGCGGGAAGAGTGAAAGAAACACGGGTTCGCCGGGAATTAAGACTCTGTCCATGGTGATGGCGAGTTGTCACGCAGCCAGTGCGTAGCCAGGCGCGTTACAACGGCCCCCAGCTCCGGCCGAGAGCGGAGAACGTTCTCACAATTATCGCCGGCTTTTATTGCGCAACCGTGTTTCGCGCGAGCGCCGAGGCGTAGGAGCGGCAACTCTCGAAGGAATCGCATAAAATTAGCATTTCCATCGGCGTACGCCGCTTCCCACGGTGCGGTGCGCGCGCTCGACCGTGTGCGCGCTTACGTGTGTCGGGATTTTACCAACGTGGAATAACAAGGAGCATCCACGATCGCGTTCCTCGCCTTCCTCGAATCGGCAGAGAGTCGAAACTGTCGGAGGAGGCACTGCCAGAGAGACGAGGGCGAATCCTCTTGCCGTGTCCGTGTCAGACGCCGCGCGGTCAGCTTCGCGGTTACACGCACGCATCCCTAATAGGCTTAGCTCCGCCGGTAGATTAAAGGCCGCAGGATCTCGCGTGGCTCCCGCGATCCTCTACCGTTCTCGACTCGTTTTATTAAATAATTTAGAATTTCCCTCGAGTATTCCGCTCCGGTCGGGGCAGCGCGTGAAAGTCGTGCGCCTTCTCTGCGTAGAAATCATTCGAAATGACCATAAAAAAAAAAAAAAAGAAAATAATGAAAAAAGAAGAAGAAAAGCAGCGAGAGATGTAAATCTGTTTCTTGAAATCCCTTTCATTGAAGTTTTGAAGAAAAGGAAAGGGAAGAGAGTCGTACTGGTTTAATTTACGGAGGAATGCAAATTTCGCGCATCGACGTCTACGAGGGAGGGGAGGGAACTCGTTTCTTAATCTGCCGCAACTTCGAAGTCATTTGCGCGAGCAACGATATATTACACAGTTCAAAGACGCTGAGACAATTTCTTACGGTTTAAACGCACGCCCGTCATGTCCCGAAATGATAATCTCTTAATACCAACGAATACATAAATTATGAATATTTCAACGACGTAACGATACCGAATACATTCCTGCATTAAACGCTCGGCTCTAAATGTGACATTCCCAAAGTGCCTGCATAATATCCAGAAGCATTAAAAATCCTTCCACATGCACACACGTACGATGGCGTGACTGCAATGTAAATGTAGCGAGGAGTTGCGACAGAAAATTTCAACGAACGGGAAAGAGGAAACAGAAAAATTCCTGCGACTAATTTTCTACTAATTATCTGTAACAAAAGTCTCGTCAGAAATGCCCGTGATTTTCGTCTACATCAAAAAAAAAAAAAGAAAGAAAAAAATTACCTGTCTGTCAAAATGTATTTTTCGAAACTCGCAAACTTCGGGAAGCATTGAATCGGAAGGAACTGGGTGATAAATACCAGCCAGCGAATAATCAGAAGCAAAGCGAGCGGACGATAAAACACGGTGATTATCTGGCGCAGCCACGATCGGCCGCGTAATCGGACGCGTTCGTTCTTTCTTCTTCTTTTTTTTTTTTTCTCCGCGTTAATCGCGCAACACGCGCCACGGGGAACGAGCTGCCGCGCCGCCGTTAATTTTGCAATAATTCGCGTTGCACAGCGGATTTACGAGCGTCCCCGCAAACGAAGAAGACGCCGAGTGTGTATTTACCTGCGGTTCGAGCCTCGCCGCTTACCTGTTACCTCTCCATAGGGACACGTGACACACGCGAGTGGCACGCGCGGCGCGCGCTCGCCTCTTCCAATGGCAGAACCAGTTCTCCGTGGAATAGAAATAACGTTCTCGCCTCACTCGTTTCCCTCTCGCTGCACTTTTCACCTCTTTTCTCTCTCTCTCTCTCTTCCTCTTTCGTGCAACCGCGATAACCCCGATGACCCGATGGAAACGGGAATTCTAGGTAGTTTAATTGAACGAATTTCCGATTAACGATCGCTATCAGGGATTGTAGAGTAAAGTAAGGGACGGAATGAAAGCGCGGCTGTTGCGTTTAGCTAGCGTATACATAGAGCGACGACGAGATTTTGGTAATTGTTGTTTAACCCTTTGCGCTCGACTGTTCCCTGAGGATATCTTGGATTTTAAATTCAGCCAACAGCTGAAATTGTAAAATTTTTCACAATTGTTGATACATATCATGAACGTAGGTGTATGGTAGTGTTGTATGGTATAATATGATACAATAATAAAATTTCGAAAGAGGAAATTCTCGTATATTGAGGTAGTCGTGAGCCATTGTTCGAATAATTTCTAAACTTCTCGTTGCTTCTTACGAAAGTTTATAAAATGGTAAAGGAAATTTTTGAGGAGACTGAAATTACGTATCGTTAACTTCTATATATTATGCTTGATGATTCCTTTAAACGAATTTACATATTAGAGAAATATAATCAACAAAATTTCATGCTAAATATCATTCAAGCAGGACGATTACTCCCAATGCTAAGTCATTTTGTTTGAAGTGATGCTTCGTAAATAAATTATTGGTAGATGATACGAAAAATGTTCCCGAGGGCAAACATTTAGAGAAATGAAATCGTAAGACTCGTTGGAGCCACGAACGAATCGACACTAAGCGCTAAATTTTCTCTGAAAGTTCGTTTTGAAACTAGTTTCGAAGCGAACGCTGTGTGGTCGCCAAGTGGCCACCGGAGATTTTCATAAGAATGCCGCTCATTGTTCTCCTTGCCTACGGAAAATACAATGGCCTCGAGGGCTTCTCAATGGAAGGATAGCCTTAAACCTACAAAGAAATTCTGCTCTTTGGTCATTACAGTCTCGAACTCCCGATGCTCAGATGAAAGAGATTCGCTGGGTCTTATTTTGAAAGCTGCAAAAATGCTGCTGGCGTTTATCGACCATCATCTTTTTGGAAAGTACCGTCGTGCATAATCGGCTTTCCCTTCTTTCCACCGGAACTACGCACCGTTTCTCCGGTTTTCCATTTTTTCCCCATCTTCGCGACACGCGCGAGCACACGATCCCACTTTTCAGTTTCCTGCCATCGATCTTTGCTTCTGCGAATACATTCGTAATAAGAAACCACTGTAAAGAGAAAAAAAAAAAAAAAAATTTCGAACAAGAAGCATCGTGCACGCAACAGCAGAAGATTCGATTCGAGTTCGCGTCATTATGCGTTTGTTACGCATATTGCGCGTATATGCTATCGCGGGACCTTTTATTCTTTATTCTATGATCGTTTCTAATTTAAGTAACGGAATTATAGAATGGACCCTCGAAGCCTATCAACGTTCGCCGAAGAAAAGTAATGATAGTGATCACCGATTTCCTTGATTGATTTTTGATGGATTTTCTGATTGCCGTGCCCCTCGATCGGCACCAATTCCCCTTAAAACAACCTTCGTTTCCTTTGTTACGGGTCCCGGTACACAATTCGACACACACACGCGAGGACTCAGGCATTTTGTTATACAACGTTCGTTACAAAACACATCGTACATCTCGAAAATGCGGTTATTATTATTGTTTAGTACTGTTCGATATGGGCAATAATGGCTCGTTTATGGCTGCACTGTTCATCGGGCGTACTTTCACGTTGCATCAGAGACTCTCGATCAGCCGAAATAATAATCGTACATAATTTCCCCGCTGCAATCAGAATTACGAATCTCCATTCCTCGCTTAAGTGCCCTGGCGAATTTATGCTTCCTGCGTCGAGAGAAACATTCTTTTTTTTTTTTTTTTTTTTTTAAAGATACCTTCTCGTGGCTACTTAAGTTTCGTTCGCCGGCAACGTTTATAACGTGGAGAATAACTGAAGCGTAATGAATTATCAAACGGTCACTGATAGAGGTGATTGCAATTATTCAATATCTATTCTTTAAAATGCATTTATATGCAGATAAAACTGACAAGCGTACAGGAGGGACAATAAGAGAGTGAACTTTCTCGTTCTCCTCTTACTTGACACTTTCTACCGATAAAGCGATTTGATTAGCGTTGCAGAAGAAAACGGTGAAGGGGAGAGATCTTGCAGGTACGTGATCTCGAACAGGCGAGGAACATGCCTCTTATCAGATACGATATTATTACAGTGAAACAATGCCACGGGACTCGATATTAACAAAGCAAACTCGTTCAAGTATAACGAGAGCACAAGCGTATCTCGCCGAGCCAATTACGGGGCGAACCGAAACGAAATTAAAGATGCATATCGTTCGGACATCTGTTTAACAGCGACGGATTAACACTTTCTCCGCAACGTCAATTAAACGATCGTGGGTCGATAAGTCGGTTGGCAAATTCAGAAGCGTACGTGACGGCGATTGAAGCTCCTTCGATGATTGGCGACAAGCTACGTGACGCGTTCAGTGTGGAACATTCTGACGAGAACGTTTTTAATATATAAATTACGCGTAGCGTGTAGTCTGTGTGTCGTTTCAGTTACGAAGCCTGTAGCGTGATAGTTGCGATTCCTTGCCGTTTGATTTTTATTTTCTTCACACGTCACTTTATCGTTAATTGTATTTCACTTTTGTAAAAATTTCCAATTTCCCTCAAGTGCTGAGAGATTCTGGTTCCGTCGCTCGTTAATTGATCGACATCTTGAAATTTCATTCCACTTTCCACGACTTTTAGGAGGCTGTGAACCGGAAAGTTACTTCCTTGAAATTATTTGTTCAGCAGCGGCTAATTTTCCACGCTGTCATCTTCGCTCCCCCAAGTTAATTTCTCGCAAGATGCCTCGGCAAACTATTTATCACGGGGCCAACGCCAACAGCCCGTTTCTCGAGCAATTTTCCACCGAAGTTTGAAAGTGCAGCTGATACTAAACAGAACGTGCGCGTGATACAGCTGAGCGCACGTTCGCGCGTAACACGTGAGGTGTCCGCCTGTGAAATATTACAAATAAAACGCGGTCGATTATCGGGAAATCGATTCTCGTTTGGCACGAATTCTCAAAAATCGCGAAACATTTCGCTCAGGTAGAAGTTGTTTGCCGAAGAACGCGAATACCTTTCGTCTCCATGTGTCTAGACTCTCTGTTTCTTAATTGCGCTGTATACATAGCTTTGATTAAGGACTCGGTCACGTGGATCCCCGTTTGATGAATAGTCTCGGTGGCAAAGGTCCAGGACCCGTGCATCGATTTCATTCCCACCAACTCGGGAACAACCATTAATTCTCAAACTTCCGAACCGCGAAAGTCGCAATTACACGAATTATCGAATCTCGAAGGTCGGATTCTGACGGAGGTCGTCACCTTCGATTACGAGCTTCACCCCTCGGGAACCGTTGCCGCGACTCTTGTGCTTCAACGACTCTCTTCTCGTCGATCCAGACGATCGTAACGAGCCGATTTACTCGCGTCACGTATATTTCTGCTGCGTCAGGTATCGTTTTGACGTTTGAAATCGTAGTGACTGAGCAGTATATAAACTGACCGGGGAAGAAGTTGAGTTGATTCATACGAAACGACGGACAGCTCGATCGAGTATGTCGTAGTGTTTCTCCTGGTAAAACCTAACTTCGACACCAAAACAATTTCGCGTGCCGTCGAACGCGTAAAGTAAAGAACGTTCGAAGATAGATAGCGCGCATCTGCAAACTGTCAGAGAGTCTCGTTCTCATCTTTTTCTTTTTTTTTTTTTTTTTTCGCGGTGGAACGCATTCCCGGTGATTAATCGAGATTCCCCATCGGCAGGGTTAATCCTTAATGCGTCGGCTGTCAGGCTCAGTCGACGAGGAACGAAGAGAGAGAGAGAGAGAGAGAGAGAGAGAGAGAGAGAGAGGCCTGGACGCACGTGGGAGTGAAACGTGGGGTGGTACGCGACCCAGTTCCAGGCCGGTGTATCGGTAATTTAAGATCGATAAACCTCGATCTATCGGCGCGATCCGGTTACGGGGCGGCGGGGATTAAAAAAATATATAGCCGTCCGCCAGGGGTAATCCCTTCTTGCGTGGAGAAATAATACGGGAATCGGCGGAACACGAGAGCCTCGATCGAATATTAAGTTTCCTGGATCGAGCCGAATGTGTACTTGATATTCGGTAAAAAAGATGGATTAAAAGTATCGTGTTCCGTACGATATTATACAGTACGCGGGCATAGTCCGCGGGCACCGAAACCAAACAGTTTCGCGCGGCCAATCTTTCGTCCGACTTTGGTTGGATCCGTCCGCGATGGTTAAGTTTAAAATCCTCTTTGCGAGCTTTTTCACGGTTTTACGTTTCATAAACACGACGGTGTGCCCGTCGGGAAGATCGAGTACAGGCGGGGAGGGTTATGTAGAGGGAGCTGAAAGAGAAAGAGAGACGAGGGGAGGAAGGAACGGCGATGAGAAACGAACGGCTTATCATATTTTCGTGCTACGGGACAAATCCTTAAATCTTGTTTACAAGCAAATTCCACAATACCGGGTTATAAGGGATTTAATGCGACTCCGAGTGGCCGATCTTCGCGAGGGCATCCTTTAAAGTGTAATTTAGTACGAAAGGATTAGTCGCCGGATCTGAACCGGACAGGGGGTACGCCTTTTTGTCGCCGAAAACGTCTGCCAAACTCGTTCTTTACCCGCTCACAAAAGCGTGAATTATTCCGATGCCGATCTATCGACCCTGTTTGTCATTTAGCCTTGTCGAGACTCTCCCCGCGTGCATAAGGAAACGGACCAACACAGAAACTTACCAACGTGTGTGCTTTCAGTTGGCGCGAGGCTCGAGGAGAACTCGAGTTTGCTCGGCAAAAATGTGAAAAGGATTTCGAGATTGCTGTCTTTGAATCATCCTTTTTTTTTTTTTTTAGGGAAGGACAACATGAATGTTGCGTGCAAGTTAGATAAGGAGGAATTGAGCAAACGTGTCGCAAGTGTAAAAGGGATATGTATATTTAAATTCGCTGTGATTGAAACTCGCGAGAAAGCTTGAGAATTTGAAAATTCAATATTTCGAGAATCGAGAATATCGGATGTGTAGTGATTATAAACTTTAATCGCTCTGCTGAAGCTCATTGCATCGCTCGACCCGGATAAAATTCCCCTGTTCAACCAGGTAATAGGTTGTCCGGAGCAGGTCTACTGGATGCTAGTTACGTTCGGGAGGAGGTAGAATCTATTTTGCGATAAATCGAGTTGGCTTTAACGTGGACTGAGATTGGTTGGTCCCGACCGAGAGATGGCACCCCCCTTTTTCTTCTCGCAGCAGGGTGTATTCTGGCCAGCGAAGCGTCTCCTAACAGGATTACTATGACGCGATTGTATACGCGTCAAGGAAATAGAGCGGCATTGTGGATCTCAGACGACTGAGATTGGATGCTGGCCAGACTGAAAATTAGGAATGCTGGCCCTTTCACTCCTGTATGTTAAATATTTCTTATGCCACCGTTTTGTCAGCGGACATCTGCTCCCTGTGAACCGTGCCGAGATGTAGATTGTACATAATCGCGCAAAGAATATTTTCGAACGTGGCTCCATTGTCCGTGAAAACGTATACTCTGTTAAAAAAAATTTTGTCAGATAAGGATCTAAACGACCAAACGTTTAGCGCACGCGCAAAGGCGTTAAGAATTTCGAAATAAAGTTAGGAATTGCTGTATCCTTGAAATACGAACGTCATAAAAGTCGCTTCCTTGATTAAAATATTTCTCACGCTGAAGCACCGTCCCACACGTTCACTGTAAGCCTATAAACGAACGGAACGCAGCGCACCTAAGGCACTTTGAAAGACTCCAGAATAATTTCCTCATTTTTCTACTTGACTTAGGTAATTTATTCTTTCAATCCAGCAGTGGGAGCTTTCCTGAGCACGACGACAGCCGAACTTGTGCCATTACGGCGAGACAGGCTACGTATCAACGCCCACCACCTCTTAAAGGAACCTCGTCTGACTCGATCGTGTCAAAAAAGACGCCGTGATAAAGCTGACGCGATTTTTCAGCCTCACCAACGCGTTGATAGGGGATGATAGGTTTTCGTGAGCGAACTTGTCGACTGTTATTCGAACCACCCCATTTAGTGCCCCTCGGTTCATTTATAAGAAGGGGTTGTACGGGTTCGTCGGTTATAAATACGCCGGAAATTGCCAGCAGTTTATTATACGCTCTCGACATCTCTTTCGTACAAGCTTGCGATAATAGGGGGCGGTCTGTTGCACGTCTCTAAAACTGTAGACTTTTTGGGTTACAACTGAATTTGGGAAATCTTTCTTATTCTTGAAACTTGGACGGTGAAATTATCAGAGGATTATCAACACCAAATTAATTATTCCAATAAAGAAGACTACACGGGCAATGTTCGTCGAAACGTTCTCTATCCAAGAAAAGATACCATTGCAAATATATTTTCCGCGACAGAGTAAACGGGCGTTCGGGAAATTTAACGAGCCGTGCTGTAACGTTCGAACGCCCTATTAGACCGGATTTCGAGTTTTCTGGCGGTGTGTGACTCCGCCACCCACGCATTCATCCATCTGAACGCAGCCCTCCGTTCTCCGGACTGCCGATTCTCTGTTCGTAAAAGTTGCACAATGTCTCGGTATGAGGTCCAAAGGTGTTCCATTCACAATGGGGGGAAATACGCAGCAACGAGAAGAATTCGTGACGGGGGCGGCTTGCGAGCTCAGTGATCCCATCGATTCACGGTTCACTTAGTTCGAGCCTTCGTTCGACATTTGTCGTACAACTTACTACGATGTTGTTACATAACAATTCCGCGTGACACGCGAGCCACCCGTCGACGTTCGTTTTGTGAGAAGTGAGATTTCCTGGCTGCTCTCCGAGAATCGAAACGTATAGTTTCGAACGTTCCGTTCAATGCCGCTTGATCATTTGAACGTCCCGTTTGGAGGTGTCGTTTGTTGCATTTATTTCTACGCGACACGAGAGGATAAGTAAGGAAAAAGGAAAATTGAACTTCGGCGCGAAGAATCTCGACTTCGACAGGAAAATAGAAGCGCAGCGATGGAAAATGCACGTGAGAGGATGTTCGACAATTGTGAAAACAGTGGCCAGCTGTACCAACGCGAGGTCCCAGAAATTAAACCTCGATGGCCATCAGTCATTTTCCGTTTTTCGTGCGAGCAAAGTGTAGATCATTAAGAAGGGTGAATTCTCACTGATGAATTTGACAGGCGTTACAGGTCTGTTTTTACAGAGAGTGCCTAAGGAAACATTTCAGTCCCTCGGGCAATTAATCAATCTTCTCCCACATCGAGGAAATCCTTGTTTGATCTTTGTTTCTTTTTTTTTCTCTCTCTCTCTTATCGTGACAGACTTGCTCTTGGAACTTGCTCTGCTACGCTTCGATCAAAATTCATCGATACCTCCTTTGAATTCTACTACAGTCGAAAGATACTTGTTGCAATAAATTCATTTCTCACTTCATTAGGTTCTCACATTCGGGTCGAAACGATCGAGGACTAGTGCACCTTAACGTCAAATAAATATCCGGAGCCGTTGGTTCGGAACGAAGGGACCACGAAGTCTCGCATCTCGCACGACACGAGCAAACAATCATGGTGAAACCGCCCGCTCGGCATCGTGGCCGTGGAACACGTGCAGTCACACGGCAATAACTTTAAAATTTGATTGCACCGGGCATCGGGGTAGTCTTACCCCCAAGGCACCGCGTGGTAATAGGCGCTCAACCCTTGCATCAACACCCACGTGTACGCACACGACCGCATCCACGGCGTCCCAGGGCAGCGCCACGTCGTAAATAAAAACGAAAATCGTTGACCGCCTGCCTTTCGGCTTGGTTTAAGCGTTAAACAAAGGCCCACGGTGATGTCGGCCGCCGTATCTTTGATCTCTGTTTGCCAACGCATGCATCAGCCCGCGAGATAATCGGGAATAATTATTTGTTAGATAAATACGATCCCAGCCGCCGATAGGAAGTCAAATTTATGATGGACCGCTTGCATCGCTTGTAAATGACGCGGTGGGACCAGCTCGCGCCGAATCTGCGCGATCCTCGCCTATAAAACGTTCCGCTTGTTTTAAACGCGAGGGGGCAGGCTCGATTTTTTGGACGATGGCGTTTATTGGAGAGCCTCGTATGCAGCCCTCGATCAGCGTCCGCTTGTTTATGAGACCACGGCTGGCCGCCATTTGAATTTCTAATTAATTCCAGTCTTGTTAATGATCCTCCTTGGCGAGTTCGGCTCGGCGGTTAGAAGCTGTAAGGTATGTGGCCGTGAAGGAGTGATCCAAAACAGCGTTAGGTCGATATTATTTCTCTCTTTTGGGTAACTTATGTATTTTTTGCTAGACGAGTGGTCACAGATGTTTAAAATTAAAAATATAATAATCCAACCTGAGTCTGATCTTTATTATTGCTTTCGTTGCAATTGCTCTAGCGATATTTAATTCGATCAATTCGACCAAAGCTATCAAACTACATTTCCCTCAATTCCGCGCTTCCGTCTAAGCATCATTGTCGTCATTTTCTCCATCGACAAATTTCTAATCCTGACGAACCAGGGAATATCTCTAACTACACAGTCTTCATCTTGCTCGTATATGAAATCCGCAGCGAATAAAATCTGTGCGATTAAATGATGGAAGCGTTGCATGCCGATGCTTGCGCAACGACAACTCAGCTTCGATCGAACCCTCTCCGATGGATCGTGCCTCTTTCCTCACAGACGATCTCTTCACGATCTCGTACACGATTTTCTTGCCGAGTGTAGTTCCATGGAACGCGTCCTTATCCTCGAGTACTGGTGGAAATCATGCTTTAAACGCGGATGCGATCCATTTACCTCGTGAAATGTAAAATTGCGAAACACGTGCGAGGATGCGTCTTTCTCACGGCTAGATCCTATCGAGCTACCTCATAAGTTATTGCAGCTGTTGCTAGTCTGTCCGTGTCTTAATTACAGTGTACGTACATTTACTGGTCGAGGTTTCCCATTGGACTGGCAACGTCATTTTTGTCGAACATTCGAAAAACGAGCGAGTTTTCTGGAAATCGACACGCTCTGTGGGAATGGGAGTAATAGAATTTCTTGTAAGAGAAAGATTCTAGCCATAAAAATATCATTGACTTGCTATTCAAATATTGCTGGCAAGGTAATGGGTGTTATTTTGAACGATCATGTTAAAATGAATCCTTCTGTTGAAATTATTTTATTTTATTATTCATTTCGTTGGTAGAACACGTTTATGGTTTTGCGGTAAAATGTAACGAGCATTCCATTTAGATAACGAATTGCACGGTATATTACCTCGGAGTGAAATAGATTTTATAAATCTGTTCATTTCCCGTGAACAAAGTTCCTGTTAATCCAGTGGAAGTAAAAAAAGGTATGTAATACGTAGGAATATACTTAAAATATTACATTCCGTGCGCGTGGTGCATCGGCCTCGATTTTTATTAAATTCGTATTACTCGGCGCTTGGATTGAAATCCACCTTTCATGCACGAGACCGAGCGATCGGCAAACTCGTAAAAATTCCAAACCATTAAACCACAAAAGCAACACTTCATCTCCACCCTCTTTCCTCGCGGCTTCAATCTCTCCTCGGCCAGCTGAAAACCGTCAGCGGCGCCCAAAGAAAGAAAACGAACGCGTTACTTTGCAAAACGTTTACGAGTCGAAAAACAATCCGGTCTCGTGCGAATCTTCCGAAGTTTCACGCGTCCGGGGCCCGGTGCATCGTATCGTACATCAACGTCCTGCAAGAAGGTGGGCGGACGTCGTGTCAGCGGGCTGACGCCCCGCGAAATTGAATCTAAAGGGGCAGGGGGGGGGGTGAGAGAAGGGAAGGAGGCTGGTTCCGGCGTTCCTTCCTTCGAGCCACGTTCGCTGCGGGGAGGTCGCAAATCATCACCTCGCTACGTTTACAACGTTAGATAGCCCAAGATTACGGTCGTTCGGTTTCAAGCCCGAGAAGACACCAGGAATTCTCCTCATCGTGTCTTCCCTCCCTCTTTTCGTTCCCTCCGTCACTGCCTACCACAAGGTCCAGTCCGCAGCACTGGCAACTGCTTATGGCGCCTTTCGTTGAAACCGATCCAACCTTGCCCGGTGCACGTGGAGTACCCACTTACGCGAAACAATGCGGCTGCCCCTCTTCCCTCGTCGTAATTTATCCGCCGGCGGACGACTAATGAGCCCGTGATTACAGGGACCGAGCAAGGAGGGAACTTCTTGCGCCCGTTCGTGCGTCCCCGCACGGTCTGTCGTCGCGGATCAGGCTCGCTGTTCGCCGCGGATACATATTATCAAGCGCGACGCCCACGCGCGACTCGAGATTTCATTCGCGGGTACACGCGAGCGCGCATTGTTTCGCTCGAAGCCTGTTGGGCTTGATTGAGTGCTTAACGGTGACAGGGGTCGGCCCGAGCTCGGATCATTGAAATGCCTCGCGAGTATCCTCGATGATGTTGCGTTTGCATCGCCACGGGTTGCGGGAATCTTTCACTTTGCTTTCGCAATTCTTGGGAGCTAACTGTGATCGCGCGCAGTTGAACCGGGATTTGCAGATTTCTTGGCAATGGAAACGGGAAAAATATGCTCTTTTCGTTCGTTCCATGCTGCATGAATGCGCGATTAATATCGTGGAACTACCAGTTGCATGCAGTCCTTTGCTCATTCATCCATTTGCTCCCTCAATTGCTTCGTCCCTTACGGAATCAGAATGAACATCGCGTCGTTAAGTCTACTCGATTTATATTCATTCAGAAGTTCAGCTTCATTCACATAAAACTTCAACCTTTCATGCCAACTTGCATAAATTCCTAACCCCGTTCTCCCCAGAATCTTAATATTTCGTTTACGTTCGAAGAAACGGTTGTGGTCGGTTCCTAAAACCACGTGACAATTCGCATGTGACAGGAGAAAGATTCCACTTTATATTCCACTCATTTTTATTCCTACTTGACCACGAATCTTATACGATATTCCAGTCACTGTATTTGCAACCTTTCCACGTAACGTGGTCCATCTAAATGAATTTTTTTTCAATGATTTTTTTTTTCGCGACAACTTTCCCCGTGAAGTTGCACGCGCTTCAATAATAATATTTTTCATGATCTTGCGAAGAAGAAAGTTTAAACATGTTGAGATTGTATTCGTAAGCCAGATATCGCAGTAAGAGCAATCGATGTTTCTTATCACATTCATGGAATAAATTTAGAATTGTTTAGATACTTTTTTATACATTGCAGATATACTCTTTAATAAAAGAAAATTAAATCCAACTGTAAAAATATACAAAATATATACTTGTATAAAAATGATTGCTGAAATTGCTAGTGCAAAAAATATAATACTAAATAAAATTGGGAAAGAAAAAAGAAATTTGGCCCATGAGGGGATCGAACCCGCGACCTTCGCGTTATTAGCACGACGCTCTAACCAACTGAGCTAATGGGCCGTTGTGAATGTGTGAAATATTACTGTATTTCTTGTCATTATATTAAAAAATTACTAATAAATAAATTCATTAATTAATATCGTAAATTAAACTTATTTTAACACTAGCAGCAATAGCATCAAAATACATAGAACATCATGAAATTAACAAATAAAGCAACAGATCGATTGTAGATCAAAAGCGATTCTAAAGACATGTGACATTTGTCAATGAGTAAATTCCTTTTTCAAGTTTCAGGATCAAAATTTGCAAGTGAGAATATTCAAAATGCCAGCGGAACAGGCAGTAGACATGTTAAACGACACCTTGGCAGAGATTGTTTTTAGAACAAAGAATATGCCAAGGTTCAAAAGATTGGCACGTACTACGCATTTTAATCTGAGAGAAGTTGAGGGTTAGAAACGAGAATATCACAATTTTTTCATACTTCTTATTAACCTGATTAATTTGTTAATCGACAGCTTTGTCAATTATTCATCGTAAATGCGTCAAAACACTAGGCCCTATAAACAGATTCATACTTCGCGACATATTCCATGCTGGTTTAGACTTTACAGAAAATATTCGTCACTTATTGGTCGACAAAATGTTTTCCGTTATTGACAAACGAAATGCTTTACAGGTAAATAATTTTCAGACAATGTTAAATACCGTTAGATTATTTAAATAAATCCTAGTGTACTTACACTAATTTATTGAATTACAAAAAGTTACAGTTTTCATGATACTTTTCGATGCGCTCGCTCTCAAAAACTACCCTTCTTTTTCATACTTAAAACATTTGTTTTTTCCACACACGCTATTTCTTCCACAAGTCAATCACGTCTAGGCACTTTATCCTGAACACTTTTTTATTTATACCGAAACTAAATTCAAGTCATCTATAGGTACATTTAATTTATGAAGCACTCATCGATATTCTCTTTCGCTTCAAAAATGAAGATTAATTATTATAAATTATAATTTAGATAAACCGTGATCAATGGATCGAAAGTCTATCGGTGCTTCTTCGTGGTACTTTGGACGAGAAAATTCATTTTGCTTATCAAGTATGCAACTATCTTCGTTCAGCTTCTCTCAACCTTTGTTACCCCTTTAATTAATTTTCCTACCATTCTTTCGTAATTTAATATCAGGTGTACGATAGCTTGAGAACTCACAAATTAAAAAAGGAGCATATATTTCCCATGATGCGCGGATGTTTAATTAAACTGCAAAACGATGAAAATCCAGACGAAGCCGTGAAGGTACACTTTGATAATTGAATTTTAAAAGTTTATAGGTTTCCAACAGTTCGTAGCTCATCGAGTTTCACTACGATCTCACAGGACCTGATAGATTTGTTGATAAAAAAGCTGGACGTGGATCGCGATGGCGTGATATCAGAGGAGGATTTCAAAACTGCCGTGAAAGAAAGAAATCAGCTCCTTTTAGAATGCATGGGTCCAGTATTTCCTTCGAGGAATGCTCGTCACGTGTTTCTGAGCACTTTTACAGATCGTGTAGGAAGATACTAACAATCTACAGGACTATTTTTATCGAATTCGAGAGAGTCGTCGTATGATTTTGCCAAGCACACTGTCTGTCGAGGAATGCTAACAGCATGCTCCGAAAACGGTAATAGGAGGGGAATACGTGCCAAATCAGATAGAAGAGATCCGCCTAGGCCTCGTAAACGGTTCACTAGGTTTTCGAGGTTGTCTGAACAGCATTTCTTACGATTCATCGAACGCCGAAGATTGACTTGCTCTTTCTTACAAACAATCGCTAATGGACCGCGATAATACCGCTTCCTAATCGCATCAGATGCAAACCGTGACGCAATCGTCGATAGGATGCGATCAATTGCTCAATTGAGTTTCGTGAGTGCAATTTCCAACCATCACGTGTCGTCTTATTTTTATTACAGCTTAGAAGATATAATGCAAATGCAGGTTTTTATTTGGTAAATAAAAATATTTTCTGAATGAAAACATTTTGGAATCTCCAAATATATCTAGGATATTACAACATTAATCGCTTATTATTTTCAATCCCTTTTTTTGAACAGCGCCCACATTTCGCAGCTTCTACCCGCACGTACAACAGCAACTCCCTAATTCATTCTCATATTCCCTCGACTAATACAGACGGTTAGCTGGATGGGAAACGCGACGAAATACAGATCTCTGCACGACTGGAGAGAGCAAACAAGGTGCCGCGCAAAAGCCGCAATTCTAGTCGCGTTGGTGGATGTGTTACAAAAAAACATAATGAATGTTTGAAGATCGTAGGCCGAGGGAATGGAACGATCCGCGCGTCTCAAGCAGCTATAACAACAAATTAAACGAGAAAATCTCGAGGCTTTCGTCGAAACGTCCACCCTGCCTTTAGGCTCGATCGACAAAGCGTAGGCGTATGTATGTATACACGTGTAAAACACTAACACGCACGTCACCAGACCAAGAGTTCTCCCTTTCTTTCTTTTCTTCGTCTTCTCTCCCTTCTTCTTCCTACCAAAAGGGAGAAGGTAGAACGATATTCTGTAAAGAGTATAATAACGTGCGTATGAAAGGGCAGATCCTTTGTGGGTAGCCGACCGTGTCTTGAAAGGATCCACCAGGATCTGCACCATGGCACGGAACACGGTGAAGGGAAGATCGTTCGAGATCGAGAGTTAGGGCACCAGCTGAGAAAACATGCCCGTAGCGTGTCGACAGCGAAACGTTCGTATTTGTGTCGGTCTGGATGCACTACGTGTCCAAGTAGAGGGAAGATAGTGGTAGTCCAGGATGTTCGTAAATTCGTAGGTCGCCAACGCGGAAAGTGGCCACGTGCATTGCTCTTCCCTTTTCTGTACGTAGTTGTGTGGCAGAGTCTGCAGTTCTATAGAATATAGTCAATTGTGAGAGAAATAGTAAAAGTTGCTTTGAATGTATTTCCCTTGCCACTGTCGTCATCAAGTTTTAACTCTTGGCAAATTACACCATTTTGCGTCACGTCATATGAATGATTTCACTTCGAGTAATCTTTAAATTATAATTATTTTCATTTGACAATAAAATATTTATACAATTGGAGATCCTTTATTTTTTTTATTAATATATTTTAATTACTAAAATAAAACATAATTTTCTAGACCGACTTTTTCATTTAACTTTATTGAAATAATTAAATAATTTATTATAGTAGTCACATAAATGATAGTGATAAAATAATTGATAACATTAATAATATCAAAAAATATTAAACCCATAATTAATATTTATAAAGAATATATAAATATAATAATTAATATGATTTATATAAATTATTATTTACAAAGAATTCTAAACTTGAACCACATAAGACTTGACATAAAATTAATTTTTTGTACCTACCTTTATTATTTCTTAATCTTGATTGATAGAGATGTAATATTAGAAAATTTCTAATTGTATGAAATTTCGCGCGCGGAATCCCCACCAATTAGAAATTTTCGAAGCGAAACTTGATGTGTGGCGCCATTCAGGTGTCAAAACTCATACCAATAAGACGTATCGTTTCGCTCGTGCTGCATAATATAACCTAAGATAACCTATTAGCCGGACGTCACTTTCACTACTATTTTGTTACTCTGTATATATTGTTATTAGCTTCGTTTTATTAATACGTAATTAGTTAACACTTTACTGAACATTATTGTAATAAAATCAAACTATCATCTTTCATCGATTCTTTCCGTGTCAGAATTACCGATATTTTTACTGCCGCCAAAGTATGTACAATTGTTATTTTATATTATATAATATAATTGGTATTAGTTTCGCTTGTTTTTGTTTTAAAATCTTGATTTTCTTACGCACAGATCACTGTTCAATTGCGGTTACTAATAAACTACTTGTAGCTTGGAGAACGAAACCGGAAGTTTGACGTATGGATGACGTCATAATGATTGACTGATGATTTTTCACGCAGATTCAGGTAAAATTTATTGTAATAAACTTATTGTAATAAATTCAGATGTTTGATATAACTTTTTATTTGACGATTCGTAATAGTTGGTATATTTTTACTTTTATACTTTAGAATTGTTATAAAAATTATATTATGTTACATAGTTAAGTCATGATTTACGTATTAAAGATTTGAAAAATATTTGACTATATTTTGATCACAGTAGTGCCTTCAGTTCAGGAACATTGACAAGTGAGAAAGCAGATACGTTTTGAAGTAAGATTTATGCAATTTCCTTGTTGTGTTTTACATTTTCAAGTATATTTAGTCGAAATTTACACTTCTTGGAAATATTTTCGAACATTAATATTTTTCTCCTTTTCTTTCATTACTGTCTAATTTAGTTTTGTTTTCATTTTGATTGCGGGCAATGCGATCGGTAGAGTCAGTGTTTGCTGCGTAGTAATTTTTTAAATGTTTTTTAGACTACAATAGCTCAGATTAAATTACATAATCATTAATTATTATAACAATATACGCGAAATTAGAATCAGTGTTTGTTCGCCGATTATTTAAGCGGACGCGTTAATATTTTTTTTTTTGTATTTTTGTTTAAATTCGTTTACTGTATTAAAGTCAGTGTTTTGCGCAAGAGGATATAACCTATCGAGGATTGAAATAATATGTAAGTATCTTTGTGTATATATTATATTTTAATTAATTCTATTGTAAGAATGAATTATAACATTTTACATTTTGTTAAAGGTTGCTCACAACTTCTACTTCATTCTATATTCTAGAGAGGAACCAAGGATATTCTAAAATCAAAAATGTAAATATTTCATCAGTGTACCTCAGTTAATTTTATATTAAGAACATATTATAATATTATACATTTTAAAGGTTATTCATAGCTTTCACTTCTACCTCTCCTCTTGACATAATCTAACTGTGATTCAAGAGCCACAGATGTAAGTATATTACATATTAATTTTTATATTTTACTTTGAAAAGTTTTTATTCTTCTATTAAATTTTGTATTGTCACAAGTTTTTCAATCATTGTGCTTTTAGAAACAAATTAATGATATTTTGTGTTTGTTACAGATTTTTCATAGTCTTCAGTTTCACAATGGGAGTTTAGAATTCCTGGTTCCCTGTAACATCAGTAACAACATTCTAATTGTGAGTCGCATGCATTTTTATTCCTCCAGTCATTCAATCATGCCATAGGATGAAAGGTCTAATTTGGTATGGATGACTGGTTGTATTATATAATGTAGAATTTTTGACGAGGAGTGGCATTTTCTTTGCATGTTTTTTTATGCATTATAAAATGATAATGTGTTAGCGTATTGACATTTTCTGCATATATTTATGTGATTAGAATTAGTTTCTATTATTCTATTCTCTATAAATTGAAATATGTAATGCATTAATTCAAAACATCAATTTATGAAAATATCTATTAAATAATTCTAATAAATTATATCGTTAATCTTACTGTAAATTATAACGTTTCTATGCTGTAACTGATAATTGTTTTAGAAGTTATATATATTTTTTATCAGTTATTAATATTTCACATATAGCTGTAAATACAAATGTATTTTAATCACATCTCGCATAATGGTCGCTAACCATTGCCAGTCGCATTCAGGAAAATGAAAATTTATGTAAATTAAAGCGTGAAAGTTCTGTGCTAAACTCCGGTGTTGGAAATGTTTCGAAATTTTGAGAGATAAGTCAGATATTCTGTCGAGCAAACGGTAGCAGCTTTTATCTAATTAAAGGGGGAAGTAACATTTAGAGTGTTTCCACAATATAATATTTATCCACAAAATATTTATCCCTGTTTGAGGAAAATGCACGATATCTAAGTAAACCATAACAGAAACTCACATTCTGGGCACGGTGAAATCACGACTTATGATATATTGCAACATGATCTCGAGGATAGAGACTATTTCGCGACCACGGAAGCGTTTCTGCCTGGGACCGGAATAAATTACAATCAACGTCGGATGCGCGGAATAACCGAGATTTCTATGGAATATCCTTTCCACGAGGTGCACGCGCTGCACGATTCATTGCGCACGTTCGCGCTATTCATAAGATACCGTCTACGCTACAGGAATTAACCGTGTACATATTAGGAAACTTCCAGAGCGTGCTGGACTAGAACGTAGTCAACTGCTCCGTTCGACTTTTAGTACCGTGTTTGACTACACGTTTTATCATAATTAAGAACTGCGAGGATGGCACGAAGCAAATATATCGGTTAGCGTTAACTTGTAAACTTTAAAGTCAAGTCGATCGTAATTTAATCTCAATTGCTAGGATTATATAATTACGCAATTACATAATTACACAGAGCACGTTATTTTGTAATCTTCAGTAAAATACCTTGATAGAATTTCACTCACGTAACCAAAAGAATTTCTTCTGCTCACTGCTGTTCCAAATAAGAAAAAATCGGCGTGTAATTATACGGAATCTCCTCTTTTTTTATGATTGAAAGTATTGATCAGAGGATGGAAGCCGGAAAGATTGATCGAGGCAGAGCATAAATTATAATCAGACTCTGTTACGCGGGATGGCTGTGATTTGGACGAGACGTGATGAAACGACGACCGATTCGATTTGCGTGATCCACGCCCACATATCAAAGGGATGCCGGCATCGTGGTCCACGGCAAAGGATTACGAGAATATCCTGCGAGCCTTTTCCCTTAGCGATAAATCCAGCCTGATGAATTCGTGAGGGGGCACGATCCACGTGAAATTCAATGCGTAGACTGTATTCACGCGTGCATATGCGACCTGAGGGAGGGTTTAGAAAAGGTGAAAAGTGAGGCAGGGGAAATAAAAATGTCCTGCTTCTTGTTTGGCCTTCGAAACGGGAAATTAATTATTTTGGCTAGGCGTTTGAAACGTTTTTTAAGATGACTTATTTATCGAGTTCAGATTTTCTATTTCTTCATCGTAGAACTTGCGACTTAAAAATCGGTCCTGCCGCGAATTCTGCAGGACTCGCGACCGCTTAATCACGTTAATCATTCGTGGTATCGTGGCAGAGACACCTAGGTGGGATCAACGGGGCGTGATCGAGTAAACTGATAAATCAAACGTCCAGAAATTTACGATTGGCCACGTATGTGTATAAACGCGGGCGATATGCATCGTCAACCAGACGAAAGGGCCGGTGGACGCGCGACCAATAAATTCAATTAACGGATAGGCGAGAGCGGGGGCCATGAACCGTCCGATGGTTGACCGGATCGTTCGGTCGTCTAGCCGGAAAAATCTCAGTCAAGCTTTCGGTCGCCGCGTGTACGTGAGATCCATAAATATCGATGCAGCCGTTCTGCTCTAACCGAGCCGCGGTGGCTTGCGCAACGTTTCGCGCGCGGAATGTTCAATGAAGCGTGCAGATGCGCGTACCACCGGTCCCGAGGGAGGAACGAGTCTGTCGAACGAGGGAGTCGGTGCTGCTACTCGGTGCTGTTCGAGAGAAGGGACTCGAAAAACGACGAGGTCACCCGCTCGAACACGACGCCGCGTTGTCGAAACAGCGGGATCTGCTCGGCTGACACGGCTGCCGGACAAATGGATTCAGGAAGATTCCGCTAACGAATCCGCTGATTTATCGCGGCGGGCCCGTTTCCTTGGTAGACCGTCAGTTTCCACGTACAGAGAGATCGGGGAGCAAGAATTATGGCCCACGGAAATACGAGAGCGATTTGTTTCTGGTGGGACGGATGGTAAATACGGGTTTGGAACGGCCGGATTGGGAACAATGTTGAGGATTGTTGCGGGATTAGGCGGTGATGAGTGTTTGCTGATAGAGAGACGGAATGAAGGAGTGGTTTGTTGCTACTGTTGCGGGATAAAATGGATCACAGCCCGTTTCCTAGATTCATTTCCCCGATATTTTGTGGCTTCTCTCATCCATTTTTTTCTTTTTTTTTTTTTTGGTACTTTTTGCTTTTAAATGCCTGTGGTATCGATTTCTTGTAAACGACTATTCGATATTAGGAATTTTCGACGCGCTCGCAGATTGGTTTCGATACTGCCTGCATATCTGAAAGACTACGTCACATAGTTCGTCAAATTCAACAGCGTAATAATTTGCTCAATTCTACACACGTGTAAAATATTCTGCAACACGCTGTCTATCGTTAACGAACCGAGACATACCACTGGGATCTTCATCCCAACCGTCGCAACACTCCCAAGAACACGTGTCTTTAAGTACCAAAAACTGTTGCTCCAACCTTTTAACAAATTAGCAAAAAACAGGAACGCGAAAATCTCTCGTAAACGTCCCCGTCTCGAAAATTGTAACGTGCTAGTTCGGAGACGATTGTAAGAAGAGGGAGTTTCTCATTTCGCGTGGCACGGAGTTAATTAGCTTGGCGAAACGGGATGAAGAGGACGTCAGACAGGGACGATAGGATCTTTTGAAAGGCGTGCTCCGGGTAACGCCCGCGACTTGCCACGCGACTAGACAGATTTCCGAGAGAAAGAGGAGAAACTGCCTGTCTCGCGTGGCCTCGTCTCGTTGTACGAAACACGCGCCGTGACGGACGATCACGTTGTATCATCCCGCGTCACTCCAACTGTTTGTTTCTGCGTTGGCCAGATTCAATTTTCTTCGGGCCACCTCACAAAATCGAGCCGATCACCGAAATTCGCGCGCCACTGCTCGCATTTCCGCACCGTTGGGCGGTCTCCGCTCGAATTGACTCATCGCGATATTGTTTGTGACAGAATGTACGTTTTTTAAAGAATAGACGTTTCCTGAATAGTATTCATTTAAATCGGCGTGTCAGACAGCAGTACGAGTTCGAAAATCGCTGTTTTCGTTTAATACCAATACGCACGAATTCTTTCTGTAAATTCTTGTACAATGAGCTTCGTAAATGGACGAAGGTTAAATTCTCAGCTGAGCAATTCCATTTTTTGCTCGTCGAAATACGTGTATGCCACTGCTTGGACGTTAGCTGGATGATAACAAATTGTCGTTGAAAGAGCTGTGTGAAAAATGAACTAATTTGGATGAAATATTGAACGCGGCTCGAGCTGCGAAAGAGATAACGGGACTTGAGGGAACGCGTTCTGGAAGTACGCACCTTTCGAACGAGTGTACGTTCAATATTTTGACTCAGCTACTGTGAAATTGCATCACGTTGGTAGATCAGAATGAATAATCACGAATGAGCCTTCCGTTTTCACTTGAATATAAAAGAAATATATAAAAGAAAATATAAAAGAAATTCTTCTGAAGAATTTCCACGAATCTCTCCGAAACTCCATCATCTCGGTAACGACACGTTCCTAATTAATTATCCGGTGCAAATGAACGGAACGTTGGTCCTTTGCTGCGCCAAGGGTCCCATCAAGATAGCCACGGATATTTTCCTCCAAGTATTTATCAAATCCGACCGCTCGCATAAAGGAAGATTAATAACGGGCTGAATAAAAGACGCGTAAAAAATGGACGACCGATATCGTGGCGCTTTATTGAACGCTCACCCTTGAGATTCGATCGGCGTCCGCAGATAACCAGGCCAATTAATGAACGCGAGAAAGAGGAACGCGCGAGATTCGCCTTCGATACACAAAGGCTGGCCAGGAGCAGCCTGTTCGGAGAAGGCGCGCAAAACTTTCGAGACAAGCAGCGTGAGATAATGGCGGAGGCAACGCCGGGATTCTTGGCCGAGGATCGGGCCATCGCCATAAACTATCTGTAGGTGTCGAGTTTGTCACGGTCATGCGAGAACCGAGTTTTCAAAACAGGATTAGGCGTCGGCCGGATCTCAGCGCCGTATCTCTCCGGTCTGCAAAACGTGCATCGTCCATTTTTCAGCGACATCCTCTCCTCTCTCTTTCTCTCGTCGTTCCCTTCTCCTCCTTTTTTTCTTCTTTTTCTTCGTTCTACTCTCCTCGCCACCGACTCGTAGCCGTGGGTAACGTCTCAGAGGGATTATCCACATCCGGTCATTTTTGTCTAATTTTTTTTTTTTTCTTCTCTCTCACTATCCCTCTTCGATGTCGAACGTCTACGAACGTCGAAGGGATATCGAGAGCGGTTTAAAGATCCATTGCTGGAACGGCCGTTCATTCATAAGGAGCGAGCTAGACAACGTTTCTTCAATGGCTTTTCGCATTGTTCCCTCGGGGGAATCTCGACGTAAGGACGATCTGATTCCACGATTCTCGGCTCTTTTATTTTCGTTTATACGTGCTTGAATTTTTTTTCTCCCGGGTGCCTCTTCCCGTGCGATGCGCATTTCTGCGAAAGGAACTCGGCGAGAGACGATGCTTGGTGTATTTGATGGAAACTTTCTTGTTTACGAAAACGAAAGTTTTCAATTTATAATGGACGCTGGAACGAAGTTTCTCGATCCTTGGAACTTTATTAATTATCTTAAAATTGCATCTAACGTGCTTCGAAGATATTCCGCCAATGGTATCATTCCTTCTTGGAAGTTATTTTTCACAGAAAGGAGAGAGTAAATTTTTAGAAATTATTATTCGCAGTAAAATAGGCTTTCATCCTCTGTCTAGTTAATTATTGTGAATCAGCTGTAATGTAAATCAGCTCTCCCTGTGATCGATCAGAAAAATCCAACAGTAACACGTCAACTCGTTTTTCCTTGTTTCGCCGAACGTAAAACGATGCTAGCAGAAGGGGCTCATTATCCTGTCAGAGTGTTCGTGGGGAAAATGACAGGTCTCCACGAAGTAGGTCGCATAGCTGGGATGAAATTTAAAATACGGCAGGATTAGCATAATGACGGGAACGGAGAAGAAACATTTTGACTCGTCGGAAAGATACGGCTGACTTCTTTTCCTCCCTCGACGTATGCTTGACGTATAAAATCCAGCTGGCTTCGATAGACATAGCCAACGTTGATGTTAACAGCTTTCCGCTATGTAACGTGGTGATAGATAATCGTAAATTCTCGATCTTTCCACTTTAAAAGCGGTAATGACGATTTTCATCGTTGTCGCGTTTACTACGACACGACTTGCATAATGATACTGAGAAACTTTTTTTGTACAGCAGAACGGGTTGAATAAAATGCTAAACTGTCTCTTTAACTTTCATCTTCTCTTTGTTCGTTTTAGAACGGCGGTCGTATCGTTCGAAAACGTGTTAGTAATCAAGGACGATAGTTAAGGATGGATAAAAAGAAAAATTGAAAAATCCACGGAAAGTATTTACCGCGTGCTCTCTTCAAATTTTAATTGAACTCTGTATTCTACGATAAGAAATTCTCTTACAAAATTGACCGATTTCCCTTTCACCGTATCCCCCGCTAATTTCCATTAAATTTAAGAACTTCCTCTATTATGCTTTTTCTTACGGTGATTAGCTTCTTCTTTCGCCGTCTCTGAATATTCGTAACGAGGAACGTTGAACTTTTCGCAGCGGCGGCAACTGCTAACGATGCTTCTTGCTCTCGGAAATAAATGTACTTAATTATTCCCACGGAATCTCTTACTTAGAAGCTGGTATCCCCCCCTCTCCCCGTGTAATGCACAGCCGTGGCCACCTCTGTTTTCGCCTCCGCAATATTCCGTCCGCCATTTACGATAAAGCACGCCGGGAAACCGAGTTTATCCATCATACTGACGTGCGCCATTCCTCACGGCGAGTACCAGAAGTGCGTTTGTTCTTTTCTCGTCGTCACCAGCTCGCTTTGAACGATGCGATGAAGCTGTAAGTACTTGCGTCGATCGAACTTGAATTTGGCGATAATTATTTCAACACAATGATCCGCGTTCCTTTCGGAGCAAATTTCTCCTTCGCCATGGAAGTTAGATAGAACTATAGGCAATTTGCTGTCCTTCTAGTCGTTCAAAGTCAATTGAAACTATATTTCAAGTCGACAGATCTTTTTCTCAATAAATCACCAGCGATATTCAACTCGTTTCTTCGGCTAAATTCACGTAATTCCGTAGCAACGCTCCAGTTACAACAGCCTATTTACGTACCAGTATATCGCGTCGATAAGTTCCATTTGATCCATCTTTCACGTCGCCGCTTTCACACCACGAGACCTCGCCTCTAATTGGCTTGACCCCCGTGACAGCTGACCGTCGTGCAGATGCAACCGTTTGGATTTGAATCCGTGGAAGAAGGGAAAGGAAGAGAGGATCGAAGGAAAGGAGAAATAATTTTTCTTCTTTAACGACCGATGACCATCCGTGTCTCCTCCTTTCGAGAGTGAATGCACGCCCGGTCAGCGTGCACCCTTTCAGCCTTCTTTTCTGCAATAATAGTCACACCTCCTCGTCGCTTCTTTGCCGGCGCTCGTACGTCCCGCTAATGATGCGACGGATTTGCATATCAATCGCGATTTACCAACCTTCTCGCGTTACGGGCACCCGGTAATGGTTGTTCCGTATCGCTTCGTTGCGAGCTGTGCTCGATCTCTCGCTTTCACCGTTCTTTGATATACGGTACGGCTTGTGTGTACGAAACCGTGCAACTTGCGTCCATTTTTTTTTCTTTTTTCTTTTTTTGGGGTCGCGCGGTAGGTAATTGTGATTTTAATAACTTTTGTTTGACGATTGAGTAAATTGGGTCGGAAAAATTAGAAATTCGTACGTACGTACGGAGATTAAAAAGGAGTTCATGAATTATTTATTGATGTATCGGTTGCGAAATAGCGTCAGACTGCCACGAGAGAAACGGCGACGGGAAAATATTCAAAAGTTAGATGGACGGGTCGCTCCGTAGGTAGGCGTCGGAGCGTCATTTGCCTCGAGTAACTACACGACAGATGTCGAGTCGTTAGCGAGCCATTATACGAGTGTCGTCACACGTTTCAGAACTCGGTTTTCCGTGTATCCCGTAGGTTCCACGAGCCTCCCGCGCCGACAATGGAACCACGTCGTTTGCAAATATTCCCACAAGGCCATTGTCGTCTTCGTTGTCGGTTCTAAGGGACAATCGAATCAAAGAGGATCTATCTACTCCAGACCCACTACCTTCCAACTTTAATATTCAAAACATTTCTTTCTCGTCTCGAGCCACGAAAGGATTAATGACGGTGTCTGCAAACTATTAGCCGACTGTAAGTCTAAGAAATATCAGCGGTACATCGTGTGTGCGATATATTTTCTTGAAAGGAGCTCGAGCATCGTAAGTCTCAGTATCGTACGAATTCATCATCCTGGCAAAGTAAACCTGCGAGTCTCTCCTTTCGTCTGACACACTTTCTAAGCGTATGACACGCCGCGAGTCGATCGAAGAAAATCATAGCGAACGTGCAGCAGCACGAATCGGCGTTGATTTTGCATTAACTCTTGACCCAGTGGGGGCCAGCGGCGCGGAAATGATCGATAATCGTTACGAGTACGGCCGGTGAGTGTACATTTTTGCCGGATATCGGGTATACGTGGGTAAGATATTTATCGATATGTGGCTTGCGCATGAGAGATATCCTGATATTCTCGGTGAATCTTCGGCAACTTTGCCAGCAAGCATACGTGGCGCGACGTGGCCACGGGCGATACGAAGCACGCGAATTACTTGATTATAATACACGGGGGATCGATTGGTCTATAACGGCGATCGTTATTTAATGCTCATTATTACCGCTGATTTGCCGCTGATCGTAGTTAACGTGAGTTACGAACGGATCAATTTCCGGACGGCGATGAATCGCTGACAGGTGCGTGCTTAGAGATAAGTATTTATGGCTCGGAGGAGTGTAATGCGAGAGTTCATGGGATATTTGTGCCTGCTTGGAGCTGGCACGATCTTTCATTATTTCACTCGATCATCGTTGAGCCTCTAGTCTAGCTACCTCCATACCTGGGCCGTTGTAGATTTATCTATTTTTCAACAACTACTTGTTCCTCTTGGAACAACGTAACTAGGCTAGCGATTCAATGAAAATCAAATGGTATCGCTTTCGATCTCGAGCTATTCTGTCGTTAGAAAGTTATTGGAACGAGGCTTTAGCTCTTTGATGGCGAAGAGAAGGACAAAGCGACGAATGGAGAATAACTTTGAAACTACCTTTTTGTTGTTAAGATAAGATAATTTAATCATTTAACAATTTTGCATCAAACAGGGGTTAGGTTTGGGTTAGGTTATCAGATAGCCCGTAACTCGTGAAATGTAATTGTCAAATTTCATTTGATTTATTGCCCAACGTGTTCCCGTTGTGTAAAAATTTGTCGTAATTGTACTCCATTTATGTAAAATTTCAAGTAACAAGGTCGAATCAATCGTGCAAGAGAGTATCAACTTGTTAATAAAATATGTTCTTACACTTTATGCGTCATTATGAACTGCAGGTTATATTATTCACGACGTTGCGTTCGAAGTTTATATGCATTCAGTTCAGAAATTTTAATAGATTTGCATCGTACTTTAGCCGAAGGGAAAATGACCGGTTTGGGTAAAAGGATGCCGAGTTTACCATCACTTGATATGTGGTAAATAGGGGGCACGGGTGATGCAGGTGTCTCGCTCGTAGGGCGAGAATTTTTCGCGCGTGATCGTGTGACTTTATTAACTGATATTCCATTGAATAACCGAGAGGTCCGCGCGCGAAATTGTACCTCCTGGTCGTGTATTTCAATAATAACTAACAATTTCTCGACCGTTATGCCGGCGCAGTTATGCTACGCGCAGTGTATCACAGTCGCGTTAAAATTCGCGTGTCCTCGTGTCGTAACGGCGACGCAGAAAATTACACGGTGAAACAGCGACAGAGAAAAATGAAGTGCAAATCCTGAATTTCTTCACACCTTCGACGCGAAACATCCCGCCGACGGATTTATACGCCGCGGTGCACGAAAATTCACGCCAATAAAGATGGAACAACACAGAGGCGGCGTACGAAACAGGTGTACGAAAAAATTATCAACGTCCCGTGCAATCGCCATTTCGCGGCACGAGATTACATTCTTCTGCTAATTAATTCAATAAACCAATTATAAAAGACGATCCAACTCTGTACTTTCACTTGGACGCGACCAATAAAAGGAAAAAAATTATAATGGAGAACCATTAACCAACTGTATATTCGTGGAGAATAACGCGAGAGAAAGACGAAACGATTCGATACGTCGTTCGTACGTGTAATTGCCGCATTAATATCTGTGATAATTCGCCATCGAGACGAAATTTAACAAAAGTTCAACGTGGTGCGCTCGTTCACGCGAATCGTGCAATTTTTCGTCTACAAGCCGGCGAGGATGCGGTTTCCCGGGATTGCAGTTGGCTGCAATTACTTGTAGCCTGGCCGGTAAGCCGAGGCGGGACGACCTCTAACCCCTGGGCAATGTCTGCTGCCACGGAGGCTGCTGGTAATCACGTATCCTACCGTACCCTTCGTGCACGCTGTCCGAATGGATGGTGGAAGATGAAGAACGAACGAGAAAAGAAGCTGAAGAGGAGAAAGACGAGGCAGAGGAAATTGAAGGAGGGGAAGGAAATGAAATTGTTGTGGGGAATGTAAGGCAAAGGGAGGATATGGGAAGAAAAGGGGTGGATACCAGGTTCGGGGAGGTCAGGTTGAGGAATTGGTGGTTGAGCAGAAGTTTAAAGACCGAATGATAAAGACGATAGAAAGATATTGTGTCGTAAGATTTGTGCTCGTGTGGTTGAAAAATGACAAAATTTTTGGTAGAATTATTTTCAATAATTATCGTGCGAGAGAGAATTGAGATAAAGTCGCGTGGAACGAGAAACTTTTAACAGGCAAGTGAAAGAAAGAGGAGATTTCAAAGCCGGGGAACATAATTGGAGGTAGATGAAGAAAGAAATTGATAGGGAGAATGCACAGGCTAAGAGAAGGAGGAGCAGTTTGTGCGTACGGTGTAAAGGGGAACGTGCAATTCTCTCTCAGCAAGCTCTCGAAAATAATCGCGCTGGAATTGATACTGCAATCCATGGTAGTCGTAAAAATTGAGAACGAGAACAAGCGCTGGGTGTGAAGTTTTATGAAATGGAAATGGAAAGTTAATGGCGATGACGTCAGTGAAAAAAATTAACTGTTCGGAATTCACGTTCAAACGCTTTTTAAGGGAAACCTGTTTCAACTCGATATAAAATTTTTAACGTACTTTATAAAATATTACGTGGTCAGCCGACGTAGTTGTATATTTCCTACTAGATTGCAAGCCACCGTCTTTTCATCCTTTGGATCAACTTAATTGATCTTGCAGTTAATTTAACCAGTGCTCTTTCGATGGCACGCGGCAATTTTAATTAGTATCCCTTATCCGCAGGCGTATTACCTGCATAATAATTTCTCTAGTAGTTGCTCTCGTACAGTGTCTTTTCATTCAAACGCGTCTTACATGATACCTCGAGACTCAATTTAGATAGCAATCTCTTTCTGAAAAGCGCAGATGTCAAATAAATCAATTACCGAGCGTCGCCCCGTTCGCAAACATTCCGTACAATTCTGCGAGAAGTGGAGATCGATATCCTCCGTTGCAAAATTTCTCACCGTGGTTGAAAACATTCCTCTGCCCACGTTGCAAAAGTTCTACAAAGTTAAATGTCGTTTTCTCGCGTGTTGTCGTCGACTTACTTCACGCGAAGCGCTCCTCCTTTTCCCAAACACCTTCAACACGGCGACGATTTACGTTTCCTGCACGCAACACGCGCGTAACGTAAATTGACAAAGTCCAGAGAGAAAGAGAGAGAGAACCTACCGGGATTGACCATCGACGTTTATGACGCGGTTCAGCCAGGGAGACAAAAAAAA